>NC_046381.1:33678106-33693968 GCF_011125445.2 Fundulus heteroclitus | reverse complement strand
GCCTTTCGTTTAAATACATCTAATTTCCACAGCTATCGTTTCGTAAAAAAAATAAAGTGCTTACTACACTAAGTTCTTATTTTTGCGAAATATTTAAGTCATCTAAAAATTAATGACCATTTAATATTAAAGAAGTTAATCTGGAATCAGAGTATTTGCTTTGGAAGTGGTTCACCGCTGTGTAAAGTTCATGCAATTTGTAGTTAATGGGCCCAAACACCCAAAACCACTGGTGCGGTGTTTTAAATCAACCAGGCTGACCCACTACTACATGTATACAGCATATCATTAAGATTTGTTGACATTCAAATCAGACACCATTGCTGAACAGATTTTAATGCCTCGGGAATGAATAAACGTGAAGAGTTAGGACTCAGGCTGAAACACTGGGCTGCAAATTGGGGGTAAAGAAGAATGAAATGAGAAAAAGAAAATCACCTTTTTAAGTGAAGTAATGGTAAAAAAAGAAATGAAACTTTTAAAAATGGCTTGTGATGAACCACAGTGCGCCCGCCAGGGGAGGAACGGGCCAATTGTCTCGGGCCTACGAAAGAGGGGGGCCCAGAACTGACCATTAAATCATAGGCAGGAATAAGTGTTTTTTTGTTGTTCAAAAAATGTAATATTTGAGTTAATAAAACCTTTATTGTCAGGATCCCCAGGGTTTGATTATTTATTGTAGCTTCCTGGGGATCCTGCAGCCTGTTTTGCACCTTAGTATTGTTGGTAACACTTAATTTGAAGGGGTGTGCAATAACATGACGCCTGTCATGAACATGAAGGAGTCTTTATGAATGTTTGTGACGGTTGTCATTAAGTGTCATTTGGTAAATTGTGACACTTTTAATGCGAAGTTGACATTATTTAAAATGTCTTTATGACAACTTGACATTAACCAAGAAAATCATATCCCGACATATATATTTCATAATTATAAACCTTTAAAAAGTTATTTAGATGGAGTTTGTTTTTGTGGTGTTTTGAACAGATAGCAGTGGGTTTGAGGAAGAAAAAAACCCAAGCGTTGTGCAAAACGAATAACAAAGTGCATCTCTTGTCGATTGGTTCGTTAAGTATTTATAAGCATTTATCAGGTGTAATAACATTTAATGACATCTTTATGACAAGTCTAAATTGTTGTATTGTAACTAAAGACAAGGAAGATATTGCTCTAACAATAACTGTTAAAGCATTTGTTGGTATAATGACAACTAGTCCTACTTGTTCAACTTACTTGATGTAAGGAAAACCCAATGAGAATGGTCTCATCACAGCCAACAATAGACCAATCACATTTGACAGTGTAATGTAATGTTAAACATACATCTAAAATACTTTTTTAAGACTTAGAAATAGAACCACCTTCCTAAATTTGCAACCTCCAAGTTCTTGCCTACACTTTGGTCCACAAAAATAAAAATCAAACTTTATAGGCCTTTCCATATCTTTATATAGGCTATCTGGTATGCTTTTTTAATGCATGAAACTTAAATAAATCATGGTAATAGGATTACCATTCTGTTCATAATACAGAAATGTTGAAATAACCTGAATCGTTTTACAAAATGAAATTACTCAATAAATAAATAAATTGGCAAGGGGTTAAACCCCCCAATGGTAGACCCAAAGATGCTCTTTGCCCACCACAGGTAACTGTTACAGTGCAGATGGAGCGGCTTTTGGCCTTGTTGGAGAGTCTGAGCAAATGGATCAGCGACAGATCACCCACTTAATTACAACGATTTTCTGGAAAAAAATTGAATAAATCAAACTGAAGGAAAAGATGAAAACATTAAACAGTTTTTTCCTTATCCACTAATAACAAAACAAGGTAATGAAATGTAACTTCATTATTTTTAGATTTGCTTTAAGTTTGTGTTAAATATTCTGGATTTCATTGTGACAATAATTTTGAGACATTAAAGCTAAATGAGTATTGCCCTTTATGATCTGAATATTTGGCCCATTTCACCGCATAATTCTGAAGTAAGTAATCATTAAAAGTATTGAATAACGTCGTTAACAATGAACCATTTGCTGAGATCACTGTATAGGAGATGAAGCGTAGTTGTTAAAGAGAACAGTCACAAAACTAAGTTTCTACACTTCTATAACTTAAGTTTGATGTTTTTGAATTTCTGTGTTGGTGTCAGTCTGATGTAGAAGGTCCCATTACGTCAGGTGGAAAAGTCCCATATTTTTGGTGCACATGTTGGGGTGGTCTGTGCTTGGCTCTGTTTCAACAGCAGAAAGGTAATCTTAGTTTTCTGGTATAAGGCTTCAAAGTGATAAAGCAAATTACTGTTCCATATTTGCACTATTCATGTTGTCTAAACATACATTTTCTATACATAAAAATGTCTCTTTTGGTTTTCTGCTATATTCCTGACAAATGACAATTTTTTTATGTTTCTCTTTTGTCTCTTATGTTTTTACTCAGAGCCTTGCAACAAAAGTTTGCACAAATGTACATTGTTAATGTGCAGCTGAAAGACAATACGTCTAAGTCTAAGCCATTTCTTTTCCAACAAAAATGCTTGTATGTGTCTAGTTATGCTTTTGCACACCCTGTAGAGTAAACCATGTCAGGGTTACTCTACCCGGCCAGTAGGTGTTGCACTGGCCGAGTTAACTTACCTGTCCAGAAGGAAAGCGGCAACCTCTGCGTGGCTTCCGGGACCCTTTAAAAGGGACAGGTGTGTAACTACTTTGGCTTTTTATTAGCAAAAATCAGGTATTACGTTCATAAATACATATTCTGCCAAAGTCTAATAAAAATTGCATCAATAATGAAAGCGTTCTCATGGCTTAGAACGAGGAGTTTATAAACACATAGGTGGCGGTGCACCCAATGGAAGATGTCATATTGCGTCGCCATCTTGGATTACAGTAGCAGAAATGGGACCAAACTTGTAGCATTATGCATTGTTACCTATCAGTCTTCTATATGGAGATGTGGTGTCGGTGGAAGAGGAGCAGAAGACAAGCAAAGACGACCGTAGATCACTTTACTTGCTGTTTTCTGTTGAAATCGAGAACCATCCATACTTTTTGCCCAGTGAAAGGTAACAGAAAGTAAAGATAAGAAAAAGAAGTAATGAGTTAATTAAATAGGTAAGTTAAATCTCTAACTTAATCAGATGAACCATTTCATACGATTTCATACTATTAGCTATCAAGCAGTAACTTGGTACCCGATACACAGACATACTTTTTGACATTGTCACATTGAAACTTCACGGCTTTGTAGTAATTTTATGGGCTTAACGTGAGGTCATCATCGCCACCACTAGATGGGTGTAAATCTTACACACTGGCTTTTAAATCGGCACAAAACGCTCAAAAGCTTCACCAATGGTTTACCTTGTTTTGCTTCTTTTTTTCTGCTTGAATCAGAAAAATTTAACACCGTGAAAACCCCATTTCTCAGCACTATCACAGAGCTATTACAGTCTGGCAATGCCTGAGCTCTATCTTACATCTCTAATGGGACGTCATCAATTAGTGCCCATTTATAACATTACACGACAGCCTTAATGTCAGAACTACATTCAAAAATTGCTTGTTTTTCCAGGGCTTATGCATCTGGCAAATGCATGAAATTCTCTGGTTATGAAGGTTCGTTTGACAGCCAACAAGTCACCTCTTTAGGTATTTTCTTCATTGCTTTTTGACCCTTTTTAGTTTCACTTTTGTGAATTGTCCTTATTTTTTTCTGCATTATTGTTGAATAAACCCAGATGGAAAATTCTGAAAGAAAAAACATTCTCAGCTTTATCAGCTAAGGTTCCACTTTTTTTTTCCTTTTCAAAGGATCAAAAGAAAAAAAAGTACACCTTTACAGCCAGGTGAAAGACTTGTTTATTATCACTGTAGCAAACGCTCATTAAACAAGCTAAATAATGAAGCCTGGTAAGGTGGTAGAGGGACCTTTTTGCCCAGTCAGCTTCGAAATCTCCCCCATTATTTAAATATAGACACTAGCATGTGGTGTCTTCTATGGAAAAGTGTGAGGAACCTTCTGGAATGTGAATGTAAATGTTTTCTATTTTGATAACGTAAAACGCTTTAGTTTTTCCTGCGATTTTCTCTTGGCTGTTTTTCTCCAGTCTGCACACTTTAATTTCTTTGGCACACGGTTATTGATTTTATCTGCAATTTGTCTGTTTTCTTCACAGTTGTTGTCCTTGTCCTGGGACCTTATCCCTTTATTGTCCACTAATAGAATTCTGAAGTTATCCATTAAAGTGGTCTTGTTGTTCTGTCCTCTTATCTGATGTCTGCCTCTTTACCATCACTCTTTGTAGTCTGTTTCTATGGATGGATTTGCAGTCTCTCGCTTATCAACCCGATGCTGAATTTTCTGCTTCTTGGTGTAATCCACAACCTTCAGGGCCTTTACCGGACTGCTTTCATTTTCCCCTATCTGTCTGAGCCTTTCCACTTTCCTGCATCTCTGCCCCTGACCTTTACCAAACACTGCTGGTTATTACCCAGAAGGTCATTTCCCATTTCCTTATTTTGACTTGAAGCTCCTTTCTTGCAGTTTAACACCTAGGTGTTCACCCAGGTGGTGCTTAGTTAACAAAGCAGTAAGACGAGCAAAACATCTCATTGCCTGCTTACATGCGGTACAAGCCCTTCTAGATCAAGGTCTTACATTTTATCTTTTTACCACCTTCCACTGTGATACATTTATTTATTCACAGGACTCATTGAAGCCTGGAAAAGTATGCAATTTGATTTAAACATTCTAGATCTGGATAATTATGTTAAAAAAAAAAAAACATGGGAAAAAATATTTCCACTTTATTCTCTGTTCCTTTGGTCTTAAGATTCTTCAATCTGTTTGCCATCTATCCAAATTAATCTCAATCCAGCCAACTGTTTATCCCTCCATCAATCCGTCATCCAACTATCATCCAACCAATCATATGTCCAACCCTCCAACTTTTCATTTATCCATTGTCCATCCATGTACCATTGTATTTATACTTAAAATTACTGAGATGCCTGAAAATGTGAGTTTGGAAATTTATGCGATTTTTACATTAACGATATATCCTGTATATACAAATAAAAAGTGAGTTGATAAATGCTACTGTTAACTGCAGTATATGTACAGGAGTGCCTGTTCTTGCTAAACGCAACCTTTTATGAAATGGTAAGCTCCCAGCACAGTAAAAAAAAAATACATGCATCTGTCGTCCTCTATAAGAATGAAGAATATCCTGCTGAACTGGCAGTCATTAAGCTGCAGCTGCTGCTGACTGGACCTTTATGTACACAGCGGGGATCCCTTGAGCAAACAGTTTAAGAACAATGATGACTGTTTACTGATCTAATTGAACCATCAGTGTTTTTAGTTAAAGCTGGTTTGCTCGATATTTGTACTAAATCAACAGGAATGATAATTACACCAGATCATGCTCATCTAAGAACCCTCATTGATCTGTGTCACTCGCCACACAATTATAGAATCTTTCACTCTCTTTTTTTAATTTTAAATGCATCTCTTTTTGCTGGAATGATCAGGGAAATGTCTATGTAAACTGCCTTGAATCCCACTAATACCAAGCACCTATCGGCCATTAACAGCACCACACAATGGCGTTCACCTGTGCCCAAGATATTGTCGGAAATGTACCTACTCAGCAGCAGGAGGCGGTAACGGTTTACCATAGTCATATTGTCATAGTCATATGGTCTACTTACCATATGAACAGCAGCAGCAGCCATTTTTGGAATGGTGGCCTCGTGGATAGAGCATTGTGCTTTTGTCCTGGAGGTACTGGGTTCAGCTCCCACAGACTGCCACCCAGGGTCCCTGAGCAAGACCCTGGACACAGGTAAATATAATATCCATGGCAATGACAAAGAAAGATGTTTTCTTTCAGGCTGACAAGGTTTGTAATTCTACAGGCCCTGGACTCAGTTCTGGGGCTATTTCAAATACATTCAAGCCGATTTCTATAGTCACCATAGTTAACTTACTGTGACATCTATAAAGAGAAACTTTACAGATATAACTTAAAGCTGAAGGGAATCATCATCAAAAACATGCTTGTGCCTTATTTGCCATGGTCGATAAACCCTCCTGTGGAGTGGCATCTGAACGCCACTCCACCTGTAATTAATTTGCTAACTTCTTTACTGAGAAAATCCAAAAGATTAGGGGGCAGTCTGTATATAAATATCAAATTCAGTGCCAACATTTTCTCCAACTAGAACGGATCTTGACAAAAGGTCAGATTTCAGCCAAGTAAACTACAATAGCTTAGAAGAAATCGTACACCAGCTAAGTTCATTCTCTTGCTGTCTCTATGTTCTACCCACACCTTTCTTTAAGAAAGGTTTGCTTGTCATAGCGTCTGATTTGACTTACATAATAAACAAAACTTTTCTGTCAAGCGTATTCCCTAAGTCCCTAAAAACAGCAATTATCAAACCACTGTTGCAAAAGAACAATTTGGATAAACTACTACAGCAGAACTGCGGGTCCATCTGAAACCTCCCTTTTATCAGTAAGATTATTGAAAAACCTGTGTTTCAACAGGTAAACACCTTCTTAACAATGACCAATCACAGTGCTATTTTCTCATCAGGTTTCTGTGCTCAACAAAGTGCAGAGGCCCCCATTCTCAAGGTGTTCAATGACCTCCGGGTTGCTGTTTTTATCGGACCTGAGTGCAACATTCAACACAGTTGATCACTCCATCCTGTTAGAGCTCCTGCAAAACTGGATCGGCCTTTCTGGTACTACACTCAACTGATTTAAATCCTACTTAAAGGACAGGGACTTTTTTGTGTCAGTAGGTAACTTAACATCCCAGATGACAAAAATTACATTTGGGGTTCCCCAAGGGTCCATCCTGGGTCCCCTCCTCTTCAATATCTACATGCTCCCTCTAGCTCAGATAATAAAAAACAACAACATCAGCTACTATAACTATGCAGACGACACACAGCTCTACATCACCATGTCACCAGGTGACTATGAACCAGTTCAGGCACTGAGTAAATGCCTAGAAGAAAACATTGCATGGATGTGCCAACATTTTCTTCAATTGAATAAAAACAAAACTGAAGTAATCATTTTTGGACCGAAAGAAGAGCAATCAAAAGTAAGCACACAGCTTCAGCTGCTTCAGCTAAAAACCACTGATCAGGCCCAAAATCTTGGAGTAGTGATGGACTCAGACCTGAACCTCCAAAAGCATCTAAAGACAATTACAAGGTCGGCTTTCTATCACCTGAAGAACATTTCTAGGATAAAAGAACTGATGTCTCAGCAGAATCTTGAAAAAACTAGTCCATGCGTTTATATTTAGTAGAATTGATTACTGCAACAGTGTTTTCACAGGTCTGCCTAAAAAGTGGATCAGACAGCTGCAGCTGATCCCGAACGCTGCTGCCTTCATCCTCACTAAGACTAAGAAAGTAGAGAACATCACCCCAGTTCTAAAGTCCTTACACTGGCTCCCTGTATCTCAGAGAATTGACTTTAAAATACTTCTGTTAGTCTATAAATCCCTGAATGGCTTAACACCAAAGTACATTATAGATTTATTGTCAAAGTATCAACCCTCTAAACCAGAGGTGGCCAAACTTTTTTGAATGAAGATCTACTTTTGAAGGTGCAAGTTTGCTGAGATCTACTAGTCTGCTCTCAACGTCAAAAACTCACATAAACCTATCTAGTTTGACAAATACATGGCAGTTTTTATCAGGAGCAAAGGCCTAGCCTGATAAACCCAATTCTGGCCTGATGTACTTAAGGGAGATTAAAATAAAATTTATATGTGTACCTCAGTGGGACTTCTGACACTGGGAGGAGGACGGCAGGTTCTCAGAGGAAGTGCGGTATGAACAGGTTGCAAGCTATAGGCAGGTCATAAGGTGGTCATCAGTCATTATGGATCTGTACTTAGACTTGATGATTTTCATATGAGAAAAGGCAGATTCACACAAGTAGGTCGATCCAAAAAGTGCGATCAAGTTCAAGGCACATCTTCTGACATTGGGATACTTTTCCTCTGACAGCAGGCTCCAGAACTCTCCTTTCATGCCAGGTGCTGCTCTGGATTGGATTTCAATGTCATTTTGCATTGCAAGAATCTCATTTTCAGCCACAGTGGTGTCCAGATGAAAAAGTGAGGCTAATTTTGACACAATGTCATCCAAATCAATATTTGTACCGAAAGCGAAACACATGCATCTGGTAATGGGCTCAATGGATGAAAAGTCGCCTCTCAAACTCTGCCAAGATGCTCTGAACCTGCTGATGATATCGTTCAAGGTCAAGCTGGGTCACATCTTGACCTTGACTTTGTAGCTCTGCATGCTAAGAAAGCTCCTCAGGTCCCTGCGTAGCAGCCGGCTTAAAAGTAATTTTAGCCTGATATTATGCATGATATTTTTGTCTTTACCTCGAAGCTCCAGGTTAAGTTCATTGAGCAGACCAGTGAGATCTGGGAGAAATGACAAATCCAAGAGCCACTTGGCACCCTCCAACTTTGAATGTTCACCATGGCTTAACTGCTTCTGAAAGATTTTAAGTAACAACTCACAGAATCTTCCTAAAAATGTACCTCGGCTTAGTCATCTTACGTCTGTATGCAGCAGCAGATCTGTGTGTTCTGCACCAGCCTCTTCCAGGTGAGCCCGGAATAACCTCCTCTGTAGACTCCTGGTCCGTACACTGCACACAGTCTTCATGGCAACATCCGTCACCTCCTTCATGTTTAAAAGCTTTCCACATAACGACTGCTGGTGGATTGATAGTGATAGTTCAGGATATCCGGGAAAGATTCACTTCGCTTGCAGTGAATGGTGTGGCCTGTCATCGCTGGAGCACCACTGGTTGTAATAGAAATGAGCTCGAAGAGGAATAATTTGCTGTTATCCACAAACTCCATAAATGCTTTGAAAATATCGTCACCCTTTGTGTGACCTTTGAAAATTGTAACTATCTCCTCCTTAGCACTCATGTCCAAAAACACCATCCTGATAAACACACACAGCTGGACTACGTCCATCACATCGGTCCACTCATCAAACTGGAGGGAGAAACACTCGCATTCTTCTCTTTAGCTGCTCCATAACATCCACAATCATCCCCTCGCATCGTCGTGTAACAGTTTTCCGGGATAACTGCACAGCTTTTATAGCAGCCATGATCTCACTTTTATTCTTGAAATCACTGAGCAGTGCATCTGCTGCCTCCATAATTGCCTCTTTTACAACTTCACCATCTTTGAAAGCCTTGTTATGCTTGGCAAGAACATTGCTGACCCAGTACGATGCAATAGTTGCAGCTTTACCCTTGGTGTTGGGTCGAGTGAAAAGTGACTGCTGCGCAGCTAGCTGGTTTTTAGCACTTTTTGGTGGGGAAATCCATGTCATAGTTTTGGTGGATCGTCTTAAAATGTCTCTCCAAATTCCCCTTTTTATGTGACGCCACACTCGCACTTCAAATAAGAAAATTGTCTTTGTGTTGGAAAATACAAAAGAGTAGTCCTCATCACATTCTGGATGAAAATAACAGTTCTTTGTTTTTGTTTTTCCTTCTGCCACTTTGTGACGCTAATAATATAGCGGGCTGCTTAATTGATTGACTTCTAACGAGCTCATAACCGCTCCACACTGAGCAGCAACTGACAGATCGCCCTCAGTTTGTTTGTGGCCAATAGGAAAACAATTTTTATTTAGTTTTTGTTTCTTTTTTTCCTCGTCAGTGATGCATTTCAGTGCATATGGGACTGTAGGTTAAGTGAGTCAAGTCATAGGATTAATGCTCAGCATCGGACAATGACTTAAAAATAAACCGTAAAGACTGGCCTGAGATCGACCTGTCATTCGCGATCGACTGGTTGGGCACCTCAGCTCTAGTCTACCCTGCATCCCCATAACCAGAACCAAACACGGAGAACCAGTATTCAGTCCTCATAATCAACATATGTGGAACAAACGCACAGAAGACTGTAAAAGTGCCAAAACCCTGAGTTCCTTTAAATCAAGGTTAAAAACCTATTTGTTTAAAGTTGCATTTAAATGTTAATGTTGAAGTATGTAGTCCAACTTACATATTGAGCTGCTGCTACTATTCCACTGCTATGTGTTTCCAGAACTCCACTTCCTCTGCACTCTAAAAAGAAATAACTGAAATGAATTGCTTCAATTGTTAACAAGTTATTAAACTAAGTTTATACAACATTTATTTAGTTTATAAGTTGTCAAGTTAAAGCATTGTAAAAAAAAAATTAAGTTGGTAAACTTAATTAATTTGCTTGTTATCACTTGAAGTAATTAATTTAAGTTGTTTCAGCTTTCTCTTTTTAGTCTGTGCTGCCAGTGCAAATTGCTTCGCTTCCAGCTGCTGTTAATACAAACAGCACACTTGGTATGCATGCTTACATGTTTTCATTTTCTTTTTAATTTAACTTTAATTTAACAGAATACATCAGTCCTAAAGCAAAACTATAAACAATGTCATTGACCAATGTTGTGCATGAATCAATGAGTCTCTTTAAAATAATATCACACTGACCAACAGGGGATCTGGATTAACCAATTGCAAACTCCTGTAATCGAATCACAGATGAAATATGAAATATGCTTATTCATTTCAATTCAATTCAATTTTATTTATATAGCGCCAATTCATGAAACATGTCATCTCAA
The DNA here is from genome assembly GCF_011125445.2 of Fundulus heteroclitus. Lineage (NCBI taxonomy): Eukaryota > Metazoa > Chordata > Actinopteri > Cyprinodontiformes > Fundulidae > Fundulus > Fundulus heteroclitus. The sequence goes on along the minus strand of NC_046381.1, from coordinate 33,683,285 downwards.
GGCACTTTACAAAGTCAAAACCAATCAGATTATACAGATTGGGTCAGATTATACAGATTGGTCAAAATAAATTCCTATATAAGGAAACCAGTTGATTGCATCAAAGTCCCGACAAGCAGCATTCACTCCTGGAGAACCGTAGAGCCACAGGGAGAGTCGTCTGCATTGTCCATGGCTTTGCAGCAATCCCTCATACTGAGCAAGCATGAAGCGACAGCGGAAAGAAAAACTCCCCATTAACGGGAAGGAAGGTTATAGTGAAATACATTCTGAAAGTCACCATACCAATACTGCTGACCAACAGTATGCTCCAATAAATATTTTCCACGTACTTCCTGATTGGCACCGGGCAGAACTCGTAATGGCTGTAGCCCTGTTGGCGATATATGGCTGATTGTACCAGAAGCTCCGGTGTACCATCTCATAGTGGGTGTTGGATGCATGCTAGGACACAACGTTTTTTAGCATTGTCTAATCACTGCAATGAAATCACTGGATAAAAATGCCTGTATCTTCCTGGTTTACATATGGAGTCTTACACTACAAGCCTACATTAGTTGATAAACTTATGAACAAGTAGCAGATAGGCACATGCAAAAACTGCGGCTGCATGTTAAAAGACTATGTTTGTCCAATTATTTGAGGACAACAGAATTGCTCTCTGGGATTATTTGTCAGCACTTACTGGAGCTTCAAAGCTTTATCTTTGAGACTCAGCAAGCTTCCTCATGCAGACCTGATGTAAACACTTTTGTAAGTAAAACCATTCAAGACAAGAGGAATTTTTCAAAAACACAAATTTGTCACTTGGAAACACTTACAGCTACTGATATCATTACGTTTACTAAAAAGTGGGTTTTCGTCTTTTATTTAAAATGCTAAATTGATTGCGCAGCTTATTTAAGTTTTGCTTTTAAAGGTAAGCACTTCAGCTGTGTTGGAGAATCACCTCACCTCACTCCACACACACACTTCACCTGCTTCCGATTACTGCATACTTGTTGACCACTTGAAAGTGAGTAATGTTTTTAGCTCAAAGACAATTTCGAACCCACCTAAACACGAGGTTGAGTAATGTGGAAAAGGAAAAGTTTTCAGTATTCAGAGAAGATGTTATTCATATCAAACCACAACGTTAACAAGACAAACGTGGCATGGGTACTTTGCATTTAACCACAGTGTTAACGAGTCAATTTACTGTTGCTGTAATGAGATGTCATATCATCAGAAGTTAACCATACCAAAAAAATGATTTAATTTTCTTGTTGTGTTGACAGAGTTGGCTGATAACTTTTCATCTAGCTAACTAAAAAAAAAGACTCTTCCACCACTTAAAAAAATGAACACCATTTTATGTGCTCAGTAGAAAAAAAGAAACCTTGAGAAAATAAGATAAGACCTCCATGTAACCAACCTGAGAATACTGCAGCAGGCTAACTCTTAGCTGCTAACTAAGTGTTGGATCCCATGTGGCCACTAAAATTAAAAGGCTATTTTACTGTTTTGTTTTATTTATTTATTTCCTTCAAGAATGGTGGGGGGGGGGGGCTCATCAAACTTGAATTGGGGTCCGCTGTAAGTCAGAATCAGAACTAGCTTTATTTGCCAGGTATGTGTACACATGAGAGGAATTTGTCTCTGGGTTGTACAATGCTCACAGTGTGCTTACTTACACAATAAAACAATGGCACAATGATGCAGTAATAAAAATTACACAGTCTGGAGTATAGAAAACACAGACAGACTGAAACAATAATACAATGGTGCAATGAGCAGAGTACCAAGAGTGCAGGAGTAAATGTCCTAAGTGTGGTGAGTGTAGACAATGTGAATTCTGAATCATGTACATGATGTTCGTGGATATAGTATACAGTATCGACAATATATGTATATGAACAGAAAAAAATTAACAGCACTTTTTTTTGTCAGAGTCAGCTATTCAGTTGAGTGATTGGTTGTGGGAAGAAGCTTTTCCTAAGTCTGTTGGTCCTGGAGTACAGTGCTCTGGAGCACCTACCAGAGGGGAGAAGTTGTAAGAACTTGTGACCAGGGCGAGGTGGATCTGCAGTGATGTTTCCTGCCCATTTCCTGACTTTGGATTTTACTTTCCCGGAATGGAGGGCAGGTTGCCACCAATAATCTTTTCTGCGGTCCTGACTGTTCGTTGCAGCCAGGCCCTGTCTTTTTAGGTGACAGATGCAAACCAGACAGTGATGGATGAGCAGACTGGATGAGGACAGACTAGATGATGTCTGTGTAGAAGAGGATCACCAGTTCATTAGGCAGGTCGAGCTTCCTGAGCTGGTGTAGTACATCCTCCACTGGGCCTTCTTGACGATGGTGACAATGTTGGGCTCCTACTTTAATCTTAAGCATATTAGCAACCATACAATTTATGTTGGAGTAAGGAGTGGGAGTTAATAAGCTTGTCTTCTTCCCACCTCTTTTCGAAATTTACCAAACTCAAAAACTCAACTCAAACTTTAGGTCCTAGGATATAGTGGATCCCAGAAACCTGAAGGTCTCCACAGCAGACGCAGAGCTCTTGGCATGGCAATAGAATAAATTGAATAGAATAAATTGTATAACTTAATTTTTTTGTTATTTTTTAAAAACAAACAAAAAAAGCCTTAAGGACCTCTTTAAAATTAGAAGAGCATTAAACTCAAACATACTTGACTTGAATATCATTAATTCATAGCTGATTATGTGATTTAAGAAACCTTTTTTTTGAGTATTGCCCAATTAATTGGTAAATTCCTGTCTTTTCTAGTTGTCTAATTGCCAGTAATGGATATTGTATCATCTGTGAGCCTGATGTATCGTTACAATCCCACAATTTACTGCAACTTTATGCAGTAAATTGAGCTTCCTGGCAAGGGCAAGCTAGATGAGGAATGATATTTTTTAAAAAGACGCAGGTGCACATGCTGTTTGATAAAATGATTTCTGCCATCATAAACGTCTGCATAATTTCCATTGCTGTCCTGCATTTTTCATCCTCTCATCTAAAAATTTTACCTTTATGGCATCCTTACCATAAAGGATGCTTCAGGTAAGATCTTTTATTTGATTGACTGATTAAAGTACTTTATTTCAGACACTTTAGGAAGAAACAAAACAAAAAACAAGATAGCAAGACAACAATGCAAAGGCAACATAACGATTAAGCACAGATAAATAGTCCTTAAGACATCACGCTTATGAAACCCTTCCCACTCTCCCTTTTGAGTCTTCATAGTCAGTTGCTTTCAATTTTTCTGATCAAACAAAATGCTAATCAAATAAATATTACAACAAAACAATTGGCTAATTAATTGGCCAACATAAAATTCTATATGCTACCCTGGGACAGTTTATTGTATTTAAGCAAGAACTGAATAAACTATATATGTGATGAGATCATTGATTGTAAATGGTTTACTTTAATCTGAGATTTTAATACAACTTCCAAAAGATTTCTTTGAAGTTTCTGCTGCTAGAGATCTTGACACAACTTTTTTATGATATTAGAAAACACATCAGCTATTCACTGCATTTTGCTTCAATGGGGGAAAAGTAATATAAAGAAGACAGGAGAAATGTTTTGTTTTATCAAAACATGCTCAATCAAGAAAATAAAATGTCAACACATTGGCGTGAAAGAAAAAGAACTAGAGTTTCCAAGGGAACTGGATCCTGTAATAAACTAAAACGTTTCAGGGTAAATCACAAAACAGCTACAAATGCTTCAGTCGAACAGTTTAACCATGTCAGCCAGATTGAGTTAACAACATGCCAGCAAGATCAGGTCTATAAAGACTCAACTCTTAGTTTACAAAGCAATAGCTGACAACCAAAAACAACAAACAAAAAACAACAAAAAAAATCCAAAATGCAAGAGCAGACGGATGATCTATAAAAATCTCATGCCAGGTGAGAGAACCTCCTCCCAGAGACTTTGCGGGAGTTAATCAAACTTTTATTATGGCTCTCAGTGAGGCAGACTGCTTCACCATCTGCCCAGATGATGAAGTTGCCGTTCTGTGAGCAGACCTAATGAAAACAATGATGTATTAGGTTTTAGTGACACAAAGAAACGTGCTGACTGATTACCAATGGGAATGTGTCTGTTTCATTGCACTGACATGACAACCGAAAGCATCTGTGACATATCTCTTTATAAGAGCCTTCTATCTGTTTTAGTTAATGCGGTGAAACATTCCCATCATCTTTGTTTGGCAGCAGACGTCAGTGTTGTTAACAGCAGACGCTGCTGTAGCTGACTCAGTTGTTTACATATCATGGACTTGAAGATGAGGTCAAATGAAAATTTTGGGAAAAAACAAACAAACTTTATGCTTTACTTCTGGCAAGGCAAAGCATAAACTGAAGGCTACATCACTCTATTAAAAACAAATACTGTTTAATAACCCATTAGAAGTTTACAGAGGTATGGCATCATCCTGGTACAGCAGATTTCTTGTTATTCGGGCATTTTGCAAATGGAAATCCTTTTGGTAATCCTCACTGACCTAAAGCAGAAGTTTTGACTGATTTAATGTCAAGATATCAGAGGAAATGCACTTTTCTGTCTTTTTGTGGGGTGTATGTAAATCTTTGGTTTCAACTGTATGGCTTTGAACATTCGCCAGGCACTTTCTTTCCAGTTGGATTCTGATTAAAGTCGCTTCACAGAATCTCATGGTTTTTCTTTAAAGAAACCCATTAGTATTCTAGTTAGACTGAAAGGTTGTTTAAACCTTAGAAGATACATTAGAGCACCTAGCCTTTGTACAATTCCCCGGCGTTTTTGATTTTCAGCTGAAAACTTTAAAAGAATTTATAAATAACATATCTCAGCTGAAACGCTATGGGGTGAAAGTAGAAAGTGCATCTGAATGATTTATAATATTATTGAAAACTTAATATATACCAGTAAGTCAGAGTGAGGACAAAGTTGCTATAGATTTCCTACACAAAAAAGGGATATTTCAAGCTTTCACTTCTGTTAGTTTTAATGATTAATGAAAACCAAACATCCTTTTTCTCAGCAAATTAGAAGACTTCATAAGACCAATAAAAAAGGATTTTTAATGTAAAAGAGTTACACAATGGCCATGTTATGTCTGACATAATCAGAGGAAGGCGGCATGCTTTATAGTTTACCAGACAGTCATTGACACCGTCTACAAAGAGG